>NC_057807.1:586885308-586909259 GCF_018294505.1 Triticum aestivum | reverse complement strand
GAAGCTTGACCGGTACATGGGCGGTGCATGGCCGGAACAACCGCTGCTGGTCTTTGCAGAGTCAGGTGGCGGTACCACCGCTCGGAGGCAGCGGTACCACCGCTCGACAAAGGCAGAGAAGCATCAAGAGCCAGCGGTACAACCGCTCGGACGAGCGGTACAACCGCTCGGACGAGCGGTACAACCACTGGGAAAACACAACAAAGATTAGATTAAAATGGAGGCACTCTCTCGACAAAAGAGGGGTGATGGAGGTGTACATGAATGGAATCTCCTATTCTTTCCAAAGTGGATTCCCTCTTGATAGTACGGGATCCCTACGACCAAAGAGATAAAAAGCGTAGAGGATTCCGTCTTCAAATGATTCCTTCGAGAGAGAACCACTAACCGATGAAAGCCTAATCATTGAGAACCTGAAACATTTAGCACAGGATTAGACCAACAAAGGGTTGTCATCATCATCCAAAACATAAGGTAGGGAAATGCCCTTTCACCTGGGACACCGACTTTTGACCTAGATACTTGTTGCGCAGCATGGTTTGCCAAACACCATCCTCAGTAAGAAGTTTGAACAACCATTTACTGAGTAGGGCCTCATTTTTGACCTGCAAGTCATGAATTCCGAGCCCTCCTTGGTCTTTCGGCCTACAAACCACGCTCCATTTGGCCAGCCTGTATTTTTTTCTTTTCACCGTCTCCTTGCCAAAAGAATCCGGATCTAAAATAATCCAGTCTTTTTAGGACCCCTTTTGGGAGTTGGAAGAAAGAAAGCATATAGAGAACCATATTTGTGAGGACAGAGTTAATCAAAACCAACCGTCCTCCAACTGAGAGTAGTTTTCCTTTCCAACTACTCAACCGTTTCTATAGACGCTCCTCTACATGCTTCCACTCCGCAATGGTGAGGCGTCGATAATGAATCGGTATTCCCAGATATTTAATCAGGAATTGGCCATGTGCGCAACCAAATAGGTCAGCATAATCGGCCGCCGCCTCAACGGCTTCTCCAAAGCAGAACAATTCACTTTTATGGAAGTTTATTTTGAGACCCGACATTTGTTCAAACGTTGACAGCAAGAGTTTTAGGTTTCGAGCCTTGTCCAGATCATGTTCCATAAAAAGAATTGTGTCATCGGTGTATTGTAAAATAGAGAGGCCACCATCCACAAGGTGTGGCACTACTCCTGCAATCTGGCCGTCCTGCTTGGCGCGCTCAATCAGAATCGCCAACATGTCAGCGACAATGTTAAATAACATTGGGGACATAGAGTCACCCTGCCGTAGTCCTTTTTTTGTTTGAAAGTAATGACCTACATCATCATTGACTTTGATGGCCACACTACCTCCAGTTACAAAATTGTGGATCCACTAGCGCCATTTATCGGAGAAACCTTTCATCCTTAGGGCCTGTTGAAGGAAAGACCACTTGACCTTGTCATGTGCCTTTTCAAAGTCAATTTTGAATATCACTCCACTCATGTTTTTTCGGTGCATGTCGTGGACGGTCTCATGCAGGATTACTACACCATCTAGTATATTTCGCCCTTGCATAAAGGCCGTTTGAGATGGACGGCAACACGGTCAGCTATCAAGTTTAACCTATTCGTAGCCACTTTGGTGAAAATCTTGAAGCTAACATTAAGGAGACATATGGGTCTGAACTGTTGAATCCGTTCAACCTCCTTAATCTTCGGCAACAAGGAAATCTCGACAAAATATATTCTGAATAGATCAAGTCGATTGGCATGAAGACAATTGAACAACTCCAAAAGGTCAGCCTTGATGATATCCCAGAAATTCTGATAGAATTCTGCGGGGAAACCATCAGGGCCTGGAGCTTTGTTGTGTTCCATTTGGAACACCGCCGCTCTCACCTCCTCCTCTAAGAAAGGTGCCGTGAGGATATCATTCTCTTCTATCGTGACTTGTGGAATATCATCTGTTCGGGTCTCGTCAAGGGTGACATTTCCTTCATCCGACGCTCCGAACAGAGATTTGTAGTAGCTGGTGATATAGTTTTTGAGCTCCCTTTAACCTTCGATCCGCCCCTCGTCCTGTTGGAGACTATGAATACATTTCTTCCTATGTCGACCATTGGCGAGCAATTGGAAGTATCTTGTATTACTATCTCCCATTAGAATGAAGTCAACTTTGGACCTCTGGTAGTATTTGATCTCCTCTTCTCGCAGAAGACGGGCAACCTTCTCATTAGATTGATTTTTCAATTCAATCTCATGTTGAGATAAGGTGCGGGTCTCTGCAATTTTGTTGAGGTCATCAATGATGGTACAAAGGCGCTGCTTTTCTTTTTTTATATAACCCATGTGTTTCGCCCATCCAGAGAGGTGTTGCCTCATGGCCCTTATTTTATTATTCCATCTCTGAATCGGTGTACGACCAATGGCTGGCCTCTCCCAAACTTTCTTGATTATTTCTACAAAACCTTCCCGGTGTAGCCATGCCAATTCAAATTTGAAAGGGTGGCGGGAAGAATGGCTCGTAGAATTAGAATCAAGAATGATTGGTGCATGATCCGATAATGCCTCGATTCTCTCTAGGGCTCGTACGGTTACCATAGGAAATTTTAGCTCCCATACGGTATCCATGAGTACCCTATCGAGCTTCTCGTACGTTGGCACAGAACGGTTATTAGCCCAAGTGAACTGCCGCCCCGACATACAAGCCTCCCGAAGGTCCAAACTATTTAAATAGTATACAAAAATTTATAATAAATATCTTTAAAAATTCTGGTTTTTTTGTAGATGTTCGTATTAGTGTTGCAAGCATCCTTGAAAATTTTCATGTGAAACGGAGCAGCGGTGTTTCGCCGGTGACAAAAAAATCCGGATGGCATTTTGGGGTAACATTTGGTGTTTTTTGTCCTTTTCTTTTCTTTTGCAAAGGCCAAAATGTTAAATCTTTTTGCCTACAAGTTTGTATCTAGCATTTGGATGTGACAAAGAACAATAGAATTTTTATCGGAATTTTTTTGGCACGCGCATGGGAGCGCGCGCTCCCGAGAGCACCAACGGATTTCCGTTGCCTATCTTTGCATTGGTAGCTAGAAAAAGAGTAACAGTGGAATGTTAGATCACCACATGCACAAGATGGTGCGGCTACTAACATGAGTAGAACAAAAGGAGGTGTTCAGCCGTGTCGTGGTGCTAAATCTGACAATAAGATAGGAGTATGAATGGAGCTTGATCTACCGAGATACAATGGGGAACACAACAACGTATACAAGTTTTGGGGCCTCGTCGATGGAGGTCAAACCCTAGTCGTGTCTCTCTAGAGAGTTGCTCTTGTGTACAAATGTTGGATTACAGGGATTGCAAACCATTTCCTAGGTACCCCCGGGCAGGCTTATATAGAGTGCGCCATCCCCGGGGTCCCTTTCAGCTAACTACTTATGACTAAAATTGGTTGCATGCAATAAACAACCCGTCATGGGTAGTAACGGAGGCCATCAACACTAGTGCAAGCGAATCGTAACGCCTCTCTTGAATGCGTAGTGGTGTTGCCTTCGTGACGCACTTGTTAATGTTGACTGTAATATAATCCGAGTGATGGTAAACCGACTGACAATAATCCAACTGACGGATGAACCGACTGAGGGAATTTACTGGATTGGCGCCCACTTCAACTGATAGGCCACCTTGTTGCTGACGTTGCCTTGGGTCGTAACATGTGCGTGTTTGGGCCTCCCTGGGCCCTAGTTGGGTCTTATGTAGCCGTGGGACTATCTGGTGGGAAATAACCCCGTCAAGCCGCATTTTGTACAAAGTCATGGAAGATTTTCCCTTAAAAGAAGTGATGTGTCATCAGCTTTTTTATGGTCCGCGAAAATCATAGTTTTAACACTTAAGTTTTTTTCATTGACATCATATGCATGCCTGGAAAATATGTGCACATAATCTTTTCTAGGGATATATGTGCACATAATCTAATGTAAGGTTTCCCTAACAAAACAACTATGCCACAAAGCATGCATAACTCTACGACAATGGTAGGAGACGTTTTCGCTGCCGTGGGCTGGAGCTTGTGGGCAAATAGTAATAAATTACTTATTGAGAAGGTTATTTGTCTCGTGCTACTAACACTGTGTTTAAATTATTGGTTTTTATGCAGCAATGTCGGCAGCTTTCTAACGAATGGGGCGGAATTTTGCTTGATGCCATGAGTGATCGTTCTACGTTTTCTTCATATTTTGGGCATGTTTTTGTTGTCGGCTCAATAGACTTCTCTTCTGCTTTGCTTGTTGCTTTATCTATAAACCTGGATGAGATCTTGTTTAGCTCTCACAGGTTTGGTTTCAGTCAAAACCATACACGCTATATTCAAATACTTGAGTTTTGTTTCGATCGTCATCAGCTTTTTTCGGCATTTCCCATACCAACTGCATCCTTTCGGCATCATGGCCAAAAGGTTGGCACCCAAGTCTTTGGTCAAATTGCTTTGGTTGTCCAGTTCTTAAGTAGGGTACACTCAAACACCAGTGCCGTAACACGAGCAGTTAATTAGGCCTTACAAATTTTTATTGTGAAGGTTGAATATTGGTACCAAACTCTTAGATAATCACCTGAACGATTTTGGTTGTGTTTGGTATTCGGTGGATTTTTTAAGAGTGGCACTTCCGCACTACACAACCAAGTTAACACGTCACCACTCTTTGGAGAAGCAAGGTGAATTACAAGGGCATGTTCACGCACGAAGAAAGGTAAAGTTGCTACGAGAAAACAACCACCTTATCGTCTTGTTTGGAGAGGCGGTGATGCCAAAGATGAAGGTTGTCGCAGTATGGATGTCCTCGCCCCTAAAAGTCGTGGCGCTTCGTGCATCCCATATCTTTCAAAGAATAGCCATTTTCAGTAGGATGTAAGTCCAGGTAGAGTGTTCGACTCCATGGGTAATACACAATCCTATAGATCATCGAAGGTGGGGGTGGGGATGATGGCGATGTGTTGCCAAATCCTCGTGGTATCTTCTATGTCATTGGAGCATCTCGTGCAGTACTTATTTATCATTTGGCCAATTAACATTTCCCCCAATTTTAGTGAGTAGTTCAACAACGGAAAACATAGATTGGATTATTATGCCAGGTGTCAATAAACTGCTCTTGACAAAATGCTGCAAGAACTGTAAACTCCGCACTTTTCTAAAAGGAAATGGAAGAAGATTGAGCAGAACCACAATAGCAAATGTATCACCAAAAGCAGCACCAACACCAACTAAGAAAAAGCAGCAGCAGCAACAGAGATGCCATAGAAACCAAACGAATCCATTCAAAGGATACAGTCATACTACATAGGAGTACATGATATGATACAGTTGATTCGACTGGGCGCTTTATTTATTTATCTTTTTTTTAACGGGAGGCATGAGCACTACTACTACTATCACTCGATTAGCGATGAAAAAGAGCTTATGTACAAGAGGAACCCGCACATCAAGGTATGGCTCCTCCCTTGTGCCCGCGCCCCTACGTACGTGCCCTGGAATTTACACGTACGTACGGACACCGCCGGTTCACCGGCGCATCAGGCCGGGGCGAAGCGGTCCATGAGCATGCACACCGTGTCCTCGGAGTTGGCGAGGACGGCGCTGTTCCTCCTCCTCCTCTCCTGGATCTGCACCGTCTTCACGGCCTCCACCTCGAGCAGGCCGTCGCCCTGGTGTCGCCGTCCGACGACCTCGGCCTCTGCCTCTACCGCCGGCGCCGCCTCCCGGCCGAACTTGGCGAACCAGACGCCGACCACCCCAGCCATGGCTCTAACTCTTCGCTCTGCTACGTACACAGCACACTCTCTGGAAAAGAAGGCTGTTGAGCTTGATTAGCCTCTTCTCTTTCACTGCTTGGATGAGTGGGTGTTCCTTTAACTCTGAGTTGCCGGCTCTACTTATACAACTCGCAGGTGTGAAGGAAGGCACCAATCGGCCGGCACTCGCGAGCTGCTGCCAGTGGGAAAAGTGGAGGAAACTGCGCGCGGGGCCGAATGGTAGGCGCCTCCTCGGGCCGGTGTTTTGTTTGGGTGCCGCCGAGTGGCGGGCGAGCGGCCACAGCTCATCGGCTTTGTCCGTTGCGGCGCAGGCCCATGCCGTGCCGTGCATTTGCCATGTGACGCACGGCGCGGCGCGACGCGCGATCGGAGGCCAAGCTAATGAACGTGAGGCTGCCGTCGCGCGCGCGGTGGAGAGGGGATATCCTCGCGCGTACGATTGATTCCGCGCGCGGGCGGATCCGGAGAGAGATGCCGCTGCCAGGATGCTGCGCGCGCGCGGTGACCACTGACTGCCCGGGGGCGGGTGCAAGTGCAGCGGCCGGCGATGCGGACCGTCGCCCTCACGTACGTGCTCACCGCGCCCCGTGCTCGCATGGTTGTGCAGTCCAGGTTCGCTGCACCACCCGGACGTAGTATTTGATCCGGGGAATCGAAGAATCTGAGCAAGGTTTATGCCGCCGATGGCGGGGCGCGCCAGAGATCGGAACGTTTTGTGAGGTGCAGCAGCAGCGGGAACGTTGAGGTTCAGAGAAAACTTTCAGTATGCATGGGCAGGTGAAGTTCAGACTTCAGAGAAAACGTTGCACTGGCTAACACACGATGCATCTTCTGTACTTCATGTCTGAGTTTCTGGTAAGAATTGAAGCAAAATATCTCAGCGAAGTGAGATATTTCTTTATGTCAAGCTTGAGTTTCCCGTCCGTTCCAAAAACGTATAAGAAGCAAAAATATCTCAGTGAAGAGAGATATTTCGCTACTACTTTAGCCGCCCGAGTGGTGGTAATGAATTATAGCTCCCCTCCCACTTGGCCGCACCGTCTCCATCGATCGTACATGCCCATGAAAATGAACTTTTTTTCCCTCTAGGGACCATCATGAAAACGGACTTGACTGGAGAAGAGATAGGCGTTGATTTGTATTGTAACAGAGACATTCAGAAGGCGCCGAACTTGATAATTCAGCAGGCTACAGCAATCGCGAAAGACACTTTAGTTGCATTGCACCTAGCTAGAGCTTAGGAACGTGTTGCTGCATAGCGTTCGGTGCAATCTACTGACCGAAGCAATCGACCAGGATGGACAAGAAGGCGTCCTCCCGGACGAGCACCGGCGACGACGGCGAGCCAGCGCCAGCGCCGGCAGCCTGATCCCTGGCCGGCCAAGCCATGACACCATCAGCTGTTGGCGTTCCATTTCCGTCGCCGGACGGCTGAGCTACGTGGCCGCCTTCTTGTGCGCCGGGCGAAGCCGTGGGTCTGAACGGCTCCCCCGCTCTCCTCGTGGCCCGAATCCTGTCCACCTCCACCGTCCAAATATCTATCAGGCTCGACATGGATCGGTCGCGGCTCGCAGGGAACAGAACAACTGAGCCGAGCTGCAAGAGAGACAGAGAGCGACGAGCTGAATGCGAGGATCGATCAGGGAGATCTTCAGTGTGAGTGGGCAGCAAGGGCGATGCGATTTTATAGAGGTGCCTGCAGGCTGCATGTGCAGATAAATAGGAGTACATACAGAGGCGCCATGGCCTGGAATGGCTCTTGGAGTCTGTTGGAATCAGGGGATACTTGGTGCTTCAGCACACAGGATTGAAGCTTTGCTACTTTTTTTAGAGGAATGTTCTTGTCGATCTGGAAGCGCGCGCCCACGGGAGCGGGAGGAGGTCGCCGCTTGATCGTGCTCCGAATGACAGTACGTGTTTTTTTCTGATGGTAGGCGCAGCGGGCCAGCGGCGGCAGGCCGTTGGGCATACCGTGGGTGGAGTCGCGGCGGTACCGTGGGCTCTCTGATAGTCTGACGGCGACAACTACGGAGGTATATCAAGGGGACCGTTCTGCACTTCTGCTGTTGCCATCGCTCCTGCTGCTGAAATTGACTCTGGCTGCCTCCTCATGTCTCTGCTTACGAACGCCAACTCTGTCTAGAATATTTCTACAAGGCGGTAATTTTTTGTAACTGTGTGAATTATGCTGTCCTCTGTGCAGTTTTTTGTGGTGTTTTCATGTTCCAAGCTGAGCCGAGCTAGCCAACCATGGCAGGTCCTACTGGTGTGGTAGACTGGTAGCTCGTTTATCAAGCAAGCTGATGACTGCTTTTGTGGTATTTGTATTGACCGACTGCTAGTACAGACTTACCACAAGCTGGCAATGTTCTCTTCTCTTTTTTGTCTGAGATTTTTATGGTCCAAGCTGATATTTTTTTTCCCTTGAGAAAAAGACACCCAAAATTATCTTATATCTGCCAATTATCAAGGAGAAAATACATGGTACAATGAAATGACAACAAGACATGAAAATGCTCACTAAAATATAAAATTACATCAAAAACATACCACACTGCTTGTTCATTCGATTGTATGTTGTCCACTGGAGGTTAAAAAATGCACCGAATCAACAGTAAGTGAAAGGGGCACCTGCAAACGCCTTTGGCCTACCCTGCTTTGAAGGCCACAGTAACCACTCATCACTAATAAAAATGATATCTAGTAACCACTGAAGATACATCGGTTGGGGCATCACCCAGGTAGCGAAGGCTTGCAATCCTTTGCCATCAGTCCAGAGTTTGGAAAAACTGGGCCACGCCGCATAACAACTCGAAAAAGAGGTCGAATTCACCGCACCATGAGCAAGCTCACTACTTCGTTTGATTCACACACATAGGTAAGAGATTTGGGCAACACTTGCCCTCACAAACCCCTTCTTTGTTGTATTATAAGTCGGTGTCGAGGTAGGGAGTGTTAGAGAGACCTTATTCCAATGCACCATCACTGCCACTACCTTGTTCATGCCATTGGAAAACCAGGACGACATAACCTAAAGGAAACAACTAAGACCTACTAGCAGTGAGAACAACGAAATGAGCGAGTCCCCATGCCTCTGGCCGTCGTCGAACCGCGAACAGAAGAAAGGAAGGGAACCGAGGCAACAGCGTTGAGGAGACCTTGGTGGCGGCTAATGTTTAAAAAAGCCCAACCTAAACATACCAAGATAGGTCTGGCCCAAACATTAAGACATAGTCTTTCCCCTTTATGTTATTAAATATATGAAATGGTTAAAAATATATTGAGCATATTGATATATGTATTATATTTTATGCATTATTTTTTTATTGAATTTTAAAAATGTTTAAATATAAATTTAAGAAAATTAATATATGTATTGTGCATATGCATTTTTTCGGGTTTCGAATCGAGCTTCGGGCGTAAAATAGGAACTCAAGCCTAGGGTACCGGTTGGGCTCGATCTGAACTACCCATGCCCACATTTAGTTCACACGTAAAACTTGAGTTATGTCTATATATCAGTTGAAAGTATCAAGGGGTCGACTAGAGTAGGGGTGGATAGGAAACTACAAATTTTAGGTTAATGAGAATAAACTAGGTTCTCTAAATGTGCAACTAGATGAACACAACATGTGTGGCAAACAAGCTCAAAGAAAAGGAAGCTAGGAAAAAAATTAATTTAGCAAGCCAACAAGCATAGAAAGCAAGTAAAGGTACGGGAAAGGTTTAACCACCTAAATTAGCAAGCCAACAAGCATAGAAAGCAAGTAAGGTACGGGAAAAGATTAACCACAAGTGAGTCAAGGACGTGGATCTATCCCGTAGTTCACACTCTTTGGTGACTAGTAATTTCCGTTGCAGCAGTGCCGAAGCCAAAGCTCTGGAACCACAAGTACAAATTTAAAAAATGGTGTTTACAAGCCTACATAAGAATCAAATAAAAGGCAAGGGCTTGCAATGTCTCCAAGCACACAATCCAAAAAAAAACTTTTTTCCTCGTTTGGCATCAAGACACCAACATGGGTAAAAGGCGATGCTAACGCAAAGATCTAAATGGTGGGAGAGGTGCTATCTGCATCGTCATGCTCGCCATTGAAGTTGTATTTGCGACACGGGTTGGAGTACTCAGTAGCCAACCTGTTAATGTCCTTTCCCAGGTGGCGCTGGCCCTCCTGAGTTGTGTGCCTGATACGTCTCCGTCGTATCTACTTTTCCTAATGTTTTTCCTTTTGTTTTGGACTCTAATTTGCATGATTTGAATGAAACTAACCCGGACTGACGTTGTTTTTAGCAGAACTACCATGGTGTTATTTTTGTGCAGAAATAAAAGTTCTCGGAATGGAACGAAACTTTGCGAGAATTTTTTTATATAATAAAAGAGAAATTCTGGAGCCAAGAACCATCGGAGGGGGGCACCTGGGTGGGCACAACCCACCAGGGCGCGCCACCCCCTCTAGGCGCCGAGGTGGGTTGTCCCCACCTGGTGGCCCCGCAGACCCTGAAACCGACGCTATAAAATCCTATTTTTTTAGGAAAAAATCGAGGAGAAAGAATTATCGCGTTTCACGAGATGGAGCCGTCGCCGTCTCCTATTCTTCATCAGGAGGCCAGATTTGGAGTCCGTTTGGGGCTCCGGAGTGGGGGATCTTCGATCTTCGTCATCACCAACCCTTCTCCATCGCCAATTCCATGATGCTCCCTACCGGGAGTGAGTAATTCCTTCATAGGCTCGTTGGTCGGTGAGGAGTTGGATGACATTCATCATGTAATCGAGTTAGTTTTGTTAGGGCCTCATCCCTAGTATCCATTATGTTTTGAGATTGATGTTGCTATGACTTTGCCATGCTTAATGCTTGTCACTTTGGGCCCGGGTGCCATGATTTCAGATCTGTACCGTTTATGTTATCACCATTATATCCATGTTCTAGATCTGATCTTGCAAGTTATAGTCACCTACTACGTGTTATGATCCGGCAACCCCGGAGTGACAATAGTCGGGACCACTCCCGGTGATGATTGTAGTTTGAGGAGTTCATGTATTCATCGTGTGTTAATGCTTTGTTCCGGTTCTCTATTAAAAGGAGGCCTTAGTATCCCTTAGTTTTCAATATGGACCCCACTGCCACGGGAGGGTAGGAGAAAACATGTCATGCAAGTTCTTTCCAGAAGCACGTATGACTATTGACGGAATACATGCCTACATTATATTTATGAACTGGAGCTAGTGCCGTATCGCCCTAGGTTATAATTGTCTCATGATGAATATCATCCAATGAATCATCGATCCAATGCCTACTATTTTCCTACATATTGTTCTTGCTAAGTTACTATTGCTACTGTCACTATTGCACTTGCTACAAAATCATTGCTATCACTGTAACCGTTGCTATTGTTGTTGCTACTACTATCAAAACTATCATACCACTTTTCTACTGATCACATTGTTGCAGATAATTAATCTGCAGGTGTGGTTGAATTGACAACTTAGCTGCTAATACTTGCAAATATTCTTTGTCTCCCCTTGTGTCAAATCTATAAATTTGGGTTGAATACTCTACCCTCGAAAACTGTTGCGATCCCCTATACTTGTGGGTTATCAAGACCTTTTTCTGGCGCTGTTGCCGGGGAGCATACCTATATTTGTTGAGTCACTTGGGATTATTATCAATTTATCACTATGAAGAATCTGAACGATGCCAAGACTAAGATTTTTCCCTCTAAGACGAGGGGAGGTAAGGAACTGCCATCTAGCTCTGCTTTAGATTCACATTTTGTTATAAGTAAACTTGCAACACCACCGCATGCTATCAATCATGATATGTTGCAAGTTATCGATGATGCTACTTCTACTATGAATGCTACTCATGATGATGCTAGTACCTTGCTTGATGATGATGTGCCACTAGGTGAATTTCTTGGTGAACAAATTGCTAAAGTAAGACAACATGATATTGTTGAAACTGATGACGAGCTTGAAACTGAAAATCTTGAAACACCTACTAGAACTAGTCGTCCTAGATATGAATTGCGAAAGGTGCCGGAATGTTATGCTATGAGTATGGAGGCAACTAGAGATATTCTTGCTTGTAAGGATAGAGATGATCTAGAAAAAATATTATGCAAGTATAAAGAAAGATCTTTAAATGCTAGAATGAAATCCTAAGTTTGCTACTTAACCTATCTTTATTGATGATAAGGATTATGAATTCTTTGTCGACCAGAGTTAATTACTTTGGTTGAATCTGATGCTTTCCATGGTTATGAAACTAAAACTGTTGTGGCACATTTTTACTAAGCTGAATGACATAGCCACCCTTTTTGCTCATGATGAGAAAATTCGCTATTACTATATCCTCAAATTATTTCCATTCTCATTAAAGGGTGATGCTAAAGCTTGTTACAATACTCTTGCTCCTGGTTGTGTGCGTAGTTCCCAGGATATGATTTATTACTTCTTTGAAAAATATTTCCATGCTCATAAGAAACAAGCTGCCTTGTAGGAAATATTTAACTTTGTGCATTGAAGAAGAGAGTCTCCACAAGCTTGGGGAGGCTTCTCCAATTGCTTAATGCTTTGCCTGATCATCCTCTTAAGAAAAATGATATACTTGATATCTTCTATAATGGACTAACTGATGCTTCTAGGGATTTCCTATATAGTTGTGTTGGTTGTGTTTTCAGGGAACAAACTATTGAGCAAGCTGAAGAATTATTGAATAACATATTGAAAAATTATGATGAATGGACTCCTCCCAAAACACCGCCTAAAACCACTCCGAAGAAGAGGGGTATCTTATATCTCAGTCTTGAAGATATGCAGGAGGCAAAGAAATCTATGAAGGAAAAAGGTATTAAAGCAGAAATTTACCACCGATTGAAGAAATACATGGGCTTGATACACCACCACCACCTAAGGTGGTAGAGGTAAGTTCTTTAATGAAATTCAATGATAGTGATAATCCTCATAATAAACATCCTAGTCAATGCCTTTATGAGTGTAATTACATTAGAAAGCAAGATCACTTCAATGCTAATGTTATGAAACAATTGAAATACAACTCTGATATGATTGCTCTCTTAAGTGACTTGTTATTTAGAATCTCAAATGATTATAGGTGTACGAAAGCATGCATCTATGGTTCAAACTCAATTAGAACAAGTTGCTAAATCTCAAAGAGAGTTGCTTGATGAAATGAACAATAATATAAGTGACTTTGCTGTTAGAGTAGCAACTAGAGGAGGTAAAATGACTCAGGAACCACTTTATCCTAAGGGGCACCCAAAGAGAATTGAACAAGACTCTCAAAAGAATTAACACTGATGCATCTTGTCCTTCTAAAAAGAAATAGAAGAAGAAAAATGATAGGACTTTGCATGCCTCTAGTGAACCTGACATAGAAAACCTCGTGAAAATGATAATGAAGTTTCTATCTCTGATGCTGAAACTCAATCTAGTAGTGAACACTCACCTTCAGATAATGAAAACGATAATGATGAGGTTCATGAAGACACTCAAACAAATAATAAAGAACCAGACAATGATGTTGAGATAGAACTAGCAGTTGATCTTGTTAACCCACAACCCAAGAACAAAAGATATGATAAAAGAGACTTTGTTGCTAGAAAACATGGAAAGGAAAGAGAACCATGGGTTCAAAAACCTATGCCTTTTCCACCTAACTCAACTAAAAAGAGAGATGATGAAGAATTTGAACGCTTTGCTGAAATGCCGAGGCCAGTCTTTTTGCAAACTCGCTAGACTGATATCTTAAAAATGCCTCCTTATGCAAAGTATATGAAAGACATCATCACTAATAAGAGAAAACTACCGGAAGCTAAAATCTCCACCATGCTTGCTAATTATACTTTTAAAAATGGATGTGACATCCCCAGACTACTAAACCGTGCTTATGCCAATTAGTCATGCTAAGTTATCATCATTAAACCCTAAGAAAACAATTAAGTAATAAACCAATTTCAAATTCAAATAAAAAATGGAAGTTAAATAATTACTTCTTCGGATAATTAAATAAAATAGTTCATAATATTTTAAATAATCCCAAAGCATTGATAAAAAAACAAAACCAACATTATTTGAGTTTCCAAATTGACCCTAGCAACCAAAGCAATGGACCAGCATCAAATAAATTAACCATTTTTAGTATCTAGAAATATTTAAAGTTTACTAAATGCTTTGAAATTTTGTGTATAACACCATAACATTGCGCGGAGTTTATATGCCAAGTTTCAAAACTAACTAAAATCATTTAATATTCAAATTAAATTGTAAAACATAGTAGAAAATACAGAACAATAAAGAAAAGTATAAAAACTAAAAGCTACTGTGCACTTATCGGCCTACCTGCTACAGAAGGCCCAACCCATCAGGAGGCTTCCTCCTACCTCTTGTTCACCAAGAGCACCGTGGACGCCCGTGGTTCGTCCGTGGTCGTAGATGGCCATGGGGCGGCCGTCCGCCGCCCCAGGCGTCCTACAAAGCTCCCTACCAACTCCCCGAACCCTAGCTGCCCCCAGATCTCACTTCTCCTTCCTTCCGTGCTCCTCTACTTGCGTTCGAGCGTGCCCATCGGCGCTGTTCGCTGCCACCGTGACTACCGCCATTCCCATGCTCTTCCGCCTTGTCCTCGAGCTCCACAATGAAGCACTCCTCCCCTCCATCGAGTCACATGAGCTCGAATGCCCTGCAACGCCGCCGCCATCGCCGTCTTCAAGCTTCGGTCGCCGAGGTCGCCACCATCGATTCGACGCCATCGAGCCCTCCCCGAGCACACCCGGCTTCTCTCCGAGTTGCTATGAGCCCTGCCATTCTTCCCCTCTCTTTCCCGCTGTGGATTCCTCGCTGTAGACCCGTCCCCGCCCGAGGCCGCCATGGTCGGGAGCAAATCTCCCATGTGCGCCCACGTGATGTTGTTGGTGCTGCTGCTCTCCAACGCTCATACCCGCGCGCCCACCCGCCGGCGCTGGGCCCGGTTCTGTTAATTAGAAAGACCTAATTAACTTAGCCCAAACCCCCTAATAAATCTAATTAGCACTAATTGTTCCCTCGGTCAATTACATGTGGCCCCTACTGATTAGTTTCATTAAACTAATAATTAAAACCAGTTAATCTAATAAGTCAATGACAGGTGGACATAGTAAAAACTTTGACCTGTCAACATGTTGACTAGTCAACTGCTGAGTCAGTAGTTGACAGGGCCCACTGTCAGCCCCTCTGTACCCTTTTGTGGGTACACTTTTGGGTGCCCATAGCATTTAGCTGTTTATTATTTTCTAATTAATAAATATTCCTGAAAGTCTAGTAATTGTTTAAAACTTCAGAAATTCATAATAAATAAACCATAACTCGGATGAAAATACTTTGTACATGAAAGTTGCTCAGAACGATGAGATGAATTCGAGTACGCAGTCCATTTGTCAGCCACGTGTCCCTAGCATAACAAACATGGAACCGCCCCCCTCCGTTTCATATGTCCGAAAACGCGAAACACCGGGAATACTTTCCCGGATGTTTTCCCCCTTCGGCGGTAACACCTAGTACTGCGTTAGGTCACCCCTAGCACCTCTCGTTGTCATGTCATGCATCATCATGCTTGTGTTTGCATTATATTTATTGTTTCTTCCCCTCTTTTCTCCAGTAGACTACGAGACCGACGCTGCTGCTGCCCCGGTCGACTACGGAGTTGACGACCCCTCCTTCTTGCCAGAGCAACCAGTCAAGCCCCCCCCCTTGATCACCTGATATTGCCTATTCCTTCTCTCTACTGCTTGCATTAGAGTAGTGTAGCATGTTACTACTTTTGGTTAATCCTTTTCTGCTACATAGCCTGTCATTGCTGCTACAATTGTTGATACCTTTACCTGCAATCCTACATGCTTAGTATAGTTTGCTAGTACTTCATCAGTGGCCCTACATTCTTGTCCATCTGCCATACTATACTATCGGGCCGTGATCACTCGGGAGGTGATCACGGGTTTATACATACATACATACTATACATGTGGTGACTAAAGTCGGGTCGGCTCATAGAGTACCCGCAAGTGATTCAGATATGGGGGCTGAAAGCACAGGTGGTTCCATCCAGGTAGTGGTGGACCTGCGTTCCCGACGGCTCCCGAGTATTACTTTGAGGCGGAGCGACAGGGCAGGTTGTGACCACCTAGGAGACAGGTGGGCCTGGTCCTGGTCGTCATCCACAATTACTTCATAATAACACGCTTAACGAGATCTTGGTATTTGACCCGAGTTGGGTCGTTGAGGGAGTCCTGGATTATGGGGTCCCGGGGAGCCGGCCTATGTGACATGGGCCAGACTAATGGGCCGTGAAGATTCAAGACAGAAGGCTTTCTCCTGTGTCCGGATGGGACTCTCCCTCGCGTGGATGGCAAGCTTGGCGTCCGGGTGTGTAGTTTCCTTCCTCTGTAAACCGACTTTGTACAACCCTAGCCCCCTCCGGTGCCTATATAAACCAGAGGGGTCAATCCGTAGGGGCAATCACAATCATACAGGCTACACATCTAGGGTTTAGTCGTTATGATCTCGAGGTAGATCCATTCTTGTAACCCCTATACTCATCAAAGTGAATCAAGCAGGAAGTAGGGTATTACTTCCATTAAGAGGGCCCAAACCTGGGTAAACATCGTGTCCCCCGCCTCCTATTACCTTTGATCTTTAGACGCACAGTTCGGGACCCCCTACCCAAGATGTGCCAGTTTTGACACCAACATTGGTGCTTTCATTGAGAGTTCCTCTGTGTCGTCGATAGAAGGGTTGATGGCTCGCCTTGTCATCAAGGACAGTATCACTTCCGGAGGAGCCCTAGCTTCAGGGCAAACCCCCCGGCTTGGCAGCTTCACCATGGGCGCTCGTTCAGCCGTTAAGCCAAAGGCAGCCCAGCCTGTCACCAAAAATCACCTCCGCGTCGGTCCTGAATACTCCGACAAGATGGATCCGGCAGATGTATTGGCCTTCAACAAACTGCTAGATTGCATTGCCGCCCTAGGGGTCGCAACTGACTATGATCTGATTGGGCTTAAACCCGATTAGAGAGAAATCAAATCTCCACCGATCACCCATCAGGTGGCAGTTGTGGAGGAAGAAGTTGACAATAACTCTTCTCCTACGTTGAGAACAAAGAATGTTTGGATCTTGGAGCTCAGAGAGCCGGACACCCATCATCGGGAGGACACTCCCTGTCCTCTGAACATAGAATCGGGCGTTGAGCCTGAGAACTCACCGGACACTCTGAAGCCCGGGCTGGTAACCTAGGAAGTTCTTCAAACTCCAAACTCCACAGTGGGTCAGGGTTCGGATTTAACCCCAACCACCCACCACAAGCAATATTCCCCAAGCAATTCCGGTCCTCCGGATATATGCGACCTAATGTACGTGCGCCAGTAGCCTTAGGAAACAGTCCATTACTTCTGGGCCTAATTCCTCCTTGTTAAAAACAAGATCAAAGATTGTTGCAACGACGACGCGATCTGAGTATTTTGTAACAACTGTACGGATGAGGGAATCCTTAATGCCCTCAATCACCGTCGCATACTGCACTTCACAGATTTGGCACACATAGTACAAAAGTACTGCACAATGGAAAGCGCCTGGAAAACCCAAACAGCCCGCTAGGAACTGCAGGCCTTCAGTTCATCTCCCGGACGGGCAAAAAGGATGCACCCTCGCGGGGCACCTGATCATCATCCCGTGGACAAGAAAATCAAGCCCGTTACGGGACATAGAACTTATCACCGTTCTGGATATGGGTGTATCCAACCATGCGTGCCTACGGCCCACCGCGTGGCTCCATCGACGGCCTGGTACGGCCTAGCTTCGACATCAATAGCTGAAGACCTTCGTGAGGGGCCAAGCCTCGCGATACGAATGATGCCAAGACCCCCGAGGGGATCGGCCTCCTCAGGCTGGCTCCCGAGGGGTGGAGAGTTCTATGTAAGGTTTACCTTACGAGGCTCAGCTGACGTGAGCCATGACAATCAAGGCCAGGCGGGCGTAGAGCGCAGGTTTCCTCTTCGGTGCAAGGGAGGCAAGCCGTAGGCGCGGAGTCCCGCGGAATCAGCCAAAGGTTTCTATTCTGGTGCAACAAGACCAAGACCGCCAAGACAGCAGGACGGAGGTCATCACCGAGCCCACCGCAGCGTCACAACCAGAGGCTTTTCGCAGGCGAAGACTACTTTTGTCAGGATAAGTTGTACTGCTTGTCCCCTTTCAAATCCGGCCGTTGTGGGATCCCTTCCCGCCAACATTTGGGAAGAGGACCAAGGCCACTATAAATATGACTGAGCACCACCATAGAGGGGCATCTGGTTCACATCCCCTCAGCTCGCGTGAGCTCAAGAACACCTCACCTCCTGAGGCCAGTTCATCCACTGTACTAGTTCATCCTCAGCCCTCCGAGGCAATCCACCAAAAATGCTGGAGTAGGGTATTACACCGCAAGGTGGCCTGAACCAGGATAAACTGTTGTGCCTCTTTGTCTCTTTGAGCTCGTCGCGCTAGGCTTAGGAGGATCGCGAGTAGGCAGGCTGGGTAGGTTGAGATCTCCGCATGCACCCGAGGGTTCGAACCTCTCAAGGGTTTGCGGAACCCATAATCCGACATTCGGTGCACCAGGTAGGGGTGCGTCGGATCTTCTCTTTCGTCGATCGATTCACCGCCACTCCGACACCTCCATGGCTGACGCACGCCGAGCTCGCATCGACTGCTGGGCCGCAGTTGCTGCTCGCGTTGCTCAGACGGCCGCGGTGGGCGATGGATGCGCTCGCCATGCTCCGTCTCCGGTGGCCAACACCGCCACGGGCCCTGCCGGCCACGAGCAGCAAGCTTCTTCGATGCACCCGTCGGTGCGCCACGACGGGCGCACCGCTACACCGTCACTGACTCTAGCAACTTCGTCCTCCCACACGCATCACGGCCCGACGGACGCGCAGGCCGCCCTACTCATGGCGTGAGCTCCTTCGCTACCGCCCGGTCGACGACTTCTACGAGGAATGGCTCGAGCAGATCGCTGAGCTCGTCAGCGTGGCCGGGGCTCTACCGCTCCGACCCGTTCACTGCCTCAGCAGCCGCCTGCAGCGGGCGACGTGGCTCACGGGGCTCCTCCACCACCTCCGGCCCAGGGTGTCATCATCGAGCCAAGGCGTGTGGTACCAAGGCGCGACCCGCCACGCCCTGCGCCTGCTCAGGAGGATGTGAGCTGCCAGGTGGTGCAGCGACCTCAAGGAGAAGCGCGCGTACTTCCAGCGCCCCCATACCAATCCCGCGTATCGCCACAGAAGGTGGCGGCGCACGTGCACCAGGAACAGGTTCCACCCCCTTGACGGTCCCCAGTGGCCACAGCAGGATACCGCGTTTTCACCCCGGAGCTCCGCAATGTTGTCTGGCCAAGCAAGTTCAAGCCTGACCTGCCTCCACACTACGACGGCACCGTCGACCCCGCCGAGTTCGTGCAGCTCTACGAGCTGAGCATCGAAGCGGCCAACGGCGACGAGAAGATCATGACAAACTGGTTCCCGATGGCCCTCAAGGATGGCACGCGTTCGTGGCTCCTAAACCTACCCGAGGGGTCGGTCTCTTCCTGGGAGGAGATGCACGGCCGCTTCATTGCCAACTTCCAGGCACTCGCGACCGTCCGCCGGCCGCAGGTGAACTGCGATGCATCAAGCAGCAGCCTGGAGAGACCCTACAGAAGTATATCCATCGCTTCAACAACGTTCATATCAAGATCCCCAAGGTGTCGGACGAGGCCATCATCTCAGCTCACTGATGGCATCCATGATGTCAATATGAAGGAGGAGCTCGCCATCCACGAGGATCTCTGCATAGCCCTCGAGATGTTCAACATGGCGAACACGTGCGCAAGGGCCGAGGAGGGGCGTCTCTCCCTCCTTGAGCTCCCCGACGCTGACCCAGAAGAAAAGAAGGCCAAGGCCAAGGACATGAAGCGCAAGGGGCCGACCGTGCTCGCGGCAGATCCAGAGACGAAGCGCGACTGTGACCACCCTGAGTCGTCTAAGAGCAACCGGCTGTTCTGCGTCTTCCACAACGTTCACATCCACAACGCCAGGAGCTCAGGGCCCTGCACGACGGGTGCCTCGGTCGGCGCCCCAAGCGCAACGATCGAGGCTACAGTCGTGGAGGTGGCCGAGGCGGAGGACGCTGGGACGGAGGCGACCACCATCAGGAGTGGCGCGACCAGCCTCGGGAGGACCGCTGGCAGGGCCAACCTCACGAGGGCGCCTGGAGGGAGCAGTCTCGTGAGGAGCGCCCTCCGGGCATTGCAGCTCTGTCTCCACTACCTCCACCGCCAAGAAGGAACGAAAATCACCACCAGGACGAGGGGGCTGGGGGCTTCCAAGAGCCTCGAGCCACCGCCTGCATCTTGGGCGGCTTACAGGCCCCATCTTCCCACCGCATTTTCAAGACGTTCGCGCACGAGGTGAATGCAGCGCTCCCCAAGCCCGAAGCAACTCACCCTCTCAGGTGGTCCAAGTGCGCCATCCCCTCAGCTCCTCAGGCCAGCTCAAGTGCGCGGCCACTGCTGGCGCGCTCCCCATGCTCTGCTCTCCCGTCATCAGCAACATGGTCGTCACCAAGACTCTCATCGATGGCGGAGCGGGGCGGTTCGATAGACTCCAAGTGTCGTACTACCAGCTTCACCCAACCAAGCCATTTTCAGGAGTGACCGATGGTGCTACACATCCGATAGGGCAGGTCCGCCTCCCTGTCACCTTCAGCGAGCACAACAACTACCGCACCGAGCTCATTGACTTCAACGTCACCGACATCCGTCTGCCCTACAACGCCATCCTAGGGTACCCAACACTGGCCAAGTTCATGGCAGCTACGCACCATGGCTACAACGTCCTCAAGATGCTAGGAAGCGGCAGGGCCGGTCCTGAGATTTTGGGGGCCCGGGGCAAAACTAAAACCCAGGGGCCCTTAACTATGAAGAAAGTAGACAACGACGCATGAGGCAAAAGTCATGTTTATGTCATGCTTGAACTATAACTGTAGTAGTATATTATTTTAGGTACCAAAACAACAGAAAACTCTAGGAATGGTCCTAAAAGAATTTGCATCCAAAATGCACAGTTCGATTCACATTTTTAGTTCTTGGAATGACTATGGTAAGACTATTAGTACAAATTGGAGTATCTGAGAAATTAGATAGAAGAGCAAAATCCATACGTCTGATGTGTAAATATTCCTTCATATCTTCAAAAGTTAAATACCTTCATATTCTTAAACAATATCTATGATGCCATGACATTGCAAAGTTACTCCCACCTAGCGAGTTGTGCAAATGATGAAATTAAGAGTTAATTACCAGATTGTGCCGTCATTGCTCAGCTCATATATAAACCAACTGCCATGAGCAGAATCCAGAACCTCGCTCTTCCCTTGATCTATTTGATGATGAGATCTATATATACCAGGACCACCACATGAACATCAATTTTAAACTACAGAACAAGAACGATTAACTATACAAAGAAGGGAAGATGTCGACCGGCCGGCAATACTCACCTCTATAGACAACACACAACAGCACCGATCCGCTGCTGATCTCCGGCGCGCACTCGCCCCTTGAGATCTGGGTCTACTCCTTGAGCAAGCTTTGGTTCATCTGCCGTAATCCTGCATGTGGAGGAGCAAACGACGGCTGCTGCATACATTATGGCAATGCATGCGTGCGTTCCCGCGAGTCGATGCGTGAGTTACGGTGATGTATCACACGCTGCATCTATGATATCTTCTACTACTTGGGCTATGGGTCAGCCCCAATGACGTTATTTTTTAACGCATCCATGAAATTATATATAGGCCTAATACAAGGAAAAACATACTTGGGGGCCCTTCTGATAACCCACAAGTGTAGGGGATCGCAACAACTTTTGAGGGTGAAGTACAACCCAAATTTATTGATTCAACACAAGGGGAGCCAAAGAATATTCTTGAGTATTAGCAGTTGAGTTGTCAATTCAACCACACCTGGATAACTTAGTATCTGCAGTAAAGTGTTTAGTAGCAAAAGTGGTATGATAATAATAGTAACGGTAGCAAAAGTAAAGATAGATGTTTTTGGGTTTTTGTAGTAGTTGTAACAGTAGCAACGGAAAAGTAAATAAGCGAAGAACAATATGTGAAAAGCTCGTAGGCAATGGATCAGTGATGGATAATTATGCCGGATGTGATTCCTCATGTAATAGCTATAACATAGGGTGACACAGAACTAGCTCCAGTTCATCAATGTAATGTAGGCATGTATTCCGTAAATAGTCATGCGTGCTTATGGAAAAGAATTTGCATGACAACTTTTGTCCTACCCTCCCGTGGCAGCGGGGTCCTAGTGGAAACTAAGGGATATTAAGGCCTCCTTTTAATAGAGAACCGGACCAAAGCATTAACACATAGTGAATACATGAACTCCTCAAACTATGGTCATCACCGAGAAGTATCCCAATTACTGTCACTTCGCGGTTGTCGGATCATAACACATAATAGGTGACTATAGACTTGCAAGATAGGATCAAGAACACACATATATTCATGAAAACATAATAGGTTCAGATCTGAAATCATGGCACTCGGGCCCTAGTGACAAGCATTAAGCATAGCAAAGTCATAGCAACATCAATCTAAGAACATAGTGGATACTAGAGATCAAACCTAACAAAACTAACTTGATTACATGGTAAATCTCATCCAACCCATCACAGTCCAGCAAGCCTACGATGGAATTACTCACGCACGGCGGTGAGCATCATGAAATTAGTGATGGAGGATGGTTGATGATGATGACGACGACGAATCCCCCTCTCCAGAGCCCCAAACGGAGTCCAGGTAAGCCCTCCCGAGAGAGATTAGGGCTTGGCAACGGCTCCGTGTCATGAAACCCGATGAAACTTTCTCCTTCATTTTTTTCTCCCCGAGACGGTATATATGGAGTTGGAGTTGAGGTCGGAGGAGGTCCAGGAGGCCCACGAGATAGGAGGGCGCGCCCTAGGGGGGCGCCCTCCTGTCTCGTGGACAGCCCGTGGGCCCCCTGGCCTTGATTCTTTCACCAAAAATTCTTATTAATTCTAAAAACTGCCTCCGTGGATTTCCAGGACATTCCGAGAACTTTTATCTTCTACACATAAAACAACATCATGGCAGTTCTGCTGAAAACAACGTCAGTCCGGGTTAGTTTCATTCAAATCATGCAAGTTAGAGTCCAAAACAAGGGCAAAAGTGTTTGGAAAAGTAGATATGTTGGAGACGTATCACCCTCCACCTTGGGGGGCCCGAGGCGGCCGCCCCCTGCCCCCCTCAGGGCCGGCCCTGGGAAGCGGCGGTGTCATCACGGTCGCATGTCAAGAGAAGGATGCGGTGTGCTCCGCTCCCTCGAGCGTGCCTTCCAGGCTGCAGCGGTCGAGAATCCTAAAGACAAGGGCAGTGCCCTCCCTCCTGAGGTCGCTGTCGGAGTAATGGGCCACGGGTAGGCTAACCCGAGCCCCAGAACCTTTCAAGACATCGGGGAAGGCCGCGCCCCTCAAAACCGAGTCCTAGATGGCGACTCCCAGATGAGCCGAGTCTCAGATGGCGATTCCCAGATAAGCTGAGTCTCAGATGGCGACTCCCAGATGAGCCGAGTCTCAGATGGCGACTCCCAGATGAGCTGAGTCTCAGATGGCGACTCCCAGATAAGCTGAGTCTCAAATAGCGACTCCCAAATGAGCCGACTCGTGACCGGCGACTTCCGGAGGAGCCGCCTATGGAGAGTCGGCCCACGACTCTACACTCGTCGCAATAGGCGAGGCGGCTGTAGGGGAACGTTGCAGAAAACAAAAATTTTCCTACTCGTTTCACCAAGATCATCTAGGAGTTCATCTAGCAACGAGTGATTAGATGCATCTACATACCTTTGTAGATCGCGCACGGAAGCGTTCAAAAGAACGATGATGATGTAGTCGTACTCGACGTGATCCAAATCACCGATGACCAGCGCCGAACGGACGGCACCTCCGCGTTCAACACACGTACGGGACGGGAGACGTCTCCTCCTTCTTGATCCAGCAAGGGGGAGGAGAGGTTGATGAAGATCCAGCAGCACGACGGCGTGGTGGTGGATGCAGGGCGTCACAGCAGCAGGGCTT